>NW_027041829.1:1019779-1035203 GCF_033297395.1 Canariomyces notabilis | reverse complement strand
ATTGAATTGGAATGGCGTGACCGTTGTATCTCTTTCTTATTTTCCCTGGCTCCCCTACCTAGTAGTGTACTATGTAGTAGCTCCAACAAGATTCCCGTCATGATCCTCTGGAGGCCCATTTTCTGGTTCTACGAATGGGAATGCTTTCCATTGTCCCATGCCCTGCTGAGATGTCGATAAAGGATCGATTAACCTGTACCCGAACCATGGACCATCAAGCATCAATCACACTACGCGTCTACCATGGTGCTCGCGTGTACGGTACCACTTTTCTGCCGGGCATACTAGTAGTTTTTATGCGCCAGGGCCGGTCTCGACTCTCCGGGTGTGACTGGTTCTGATCTGACATGAACTCACAAGCATTGAACAAACTTGAAGGATCTATTGCTTAGGGGTAGGCTTTGGCTTCTTCTTCTTGGACTTGAGCGTCTTTCTCTTCTTCAAATTGGCTTGTTCCACGCAACCAGCGCCGGCTCGCTTCAGTCCCTGCTTCTTCTGCGTGGCCTGGGCCAACTTTGTGTCGGCCGAGGTACTGATCTCGAAGGCTCCTCCCTACGTAGAGCATCTTTCCTACCTACCGGGATTACCTGAGCGAATTATCAGCGATCGAGACCCGCAATTCCTTTCAGAGCTGTGGACCGGACCTTCAAGGCCCTGAAGACCAAAGCTGTTGATGTCTACAGCTTACCACCCTCAGACTGATGGCATGTCAGAGCGCAAGAATCAGGAAGTCGGAATCGCCATTCACTGCCACATTGCTATGAATGACGAGATTCCATGGGTGGACATTCTTCCTGCATTACAACACAACCTTGTTTCGGTCAGAGTTGTAGAGCCAGTTCACGTAAACCGCGATGCCGTCACTGTATCTGCGTTTGGGCATCATTGGAGTCGTGAAAGCCACCATCATCATGGGTTGCTGTGGTGAATCGACGGAACACGGGACCTCCGTCGAGCTTGGGAGACAGAGTACTGCCTACTGCTACCACTTTGCTTCTTCTACCCGTGGGGGGTTGGAAGTAGGCAGGGGGACTTGAATTATAAGTGAATCCTCACTCCATGTTCGGACAATAAGCCATAACAGATGCCAGAAATGGAATATTCGATCCTCCCATCGGGTGGTCAGAAACCCATGACTCGGAATATCCCAGCAGGGTCTCTTTCTCTCTTCACAGATGTGTTGAAGAGAGTTCATTGCGTGGGTATTAGAGGCCTCGGCAAGTGACAAGGAGAAAAACGTCCGCCTTGAATTGGTCTAAGGTCTATCTTCACTGTTTGGTTATGCAGCCTGAATGCCTCATCGTGGGTTCACCCCTGAATAGCCTTCAACAGATACAAGCTCAATGTTAGGAGACAACTCACATTGTCACTCTCCACTGGCACACATCCCGCCTACAGCTAACCGCAATTCTGGACCTTGAAGGAGATTATACACGTTTCCCGTCGTAGCACACTCTCAAGTTCTCTTTTCCATTCGGTACTTAAAACTAGCGTGACATGAAGTAGTAAACTCTGTGGCCAGTGCCATGCCACCAGGATACCTTACCTTAGTGAGTAGCCAGCAGCTCTCGTTATATCATCTGAACATGCCCAATGAACTCTAGCAGTGCTAGCTAAACGATCACCGTCTGTCGTAGCAGCACGTCGAATACACAATGTATCAGAGAACCAAGTAAGTACTAGCTGAGAGCAACCATCCTCGGCAAACCACCAAGACTCACTCGTAGTGATGGAACACCTCTCTTCCGAAGACCACACGCATACCCAGCCGAGTAAGGGAAGGCAAGTAAGTGCCTCCTTGGTAGTGTAACGGCATTGTATTTGCTACCAGATGATGGAAGCTCAGGTCGGTGCGCCAACCTTTAGTCCGACTCTCACTCAGCAGCAGCCCCGATCCATCCGCAAGTCTATCCATCATCCCATCTCACATTCCCAAGCCGCCCTGCTACGTCAGGTTAGGGAGCCAGCCACCATCTCGCCGGCTTGAGAAACACCCTTCCAAAGTCCGGGTCCAATCATGGTCTACAGCTGTAATTGTATGGTACAGGTACTCCACCTAGTTTGCAAGAAACGAGGCCCCGGTTCCTCCTCTCAAGACACCATACAGCCAAAGCCACAGCCACACATACACAACCACGAACAAACGGCACAACAAGTAAACCATTTCATCTCATCAATTCTCGTATTGCAGATAAGATAGGTACGTAGAGGTTGGTCAAGCGTGTAGGTACCTAAGGTCTGGTCCCTAAGCAAGAATGCCTCATCACCAAGCTTACCCTCCCCTTCCGCTCAATACACGCATCATCTCTAACTCAAGCCATCTCAGTAATCCTTTATAATCTGGTGACCTCATATCCTCCAAGTCCCAGCCAGCGCCATCCAACCGAGTAAGGAAAGCCCCTATCCGATCAGGGAGGGGATAAAAGAGCAGAGCCGACCGAATCGGGCTGCGAAGAAGTGCACAACATAGGAAATGAAAAACGAGGAGTTGCCCAAGTTTATATCGCCCGCCAGCCCGCCAGCAGAGAAAGTCCTTTTGTTAGGTTCTCGCGGCCCGATCAGTAAGTCCCAGAAGACGGCAAAAAGCGCCCAAGCAACGAGCAAAGCTCGTCCCACAACGGAGTTGCTTCGCAGCGCTTCCGGCCACCCAATTTATCCAACCCAAAGTAGATACCAGAATTGTAACAATGGTATATGAAGAAGAAAACGCACCAGAGAACCACCCGTAAAGCAAAATCCTTCCAATAAACAGATTCATAAACTCAGTCATGGGCGATTAGACGTTAGCCGCCTGTCCTCGGGCCGTCATGACGTGGCATGCTCGTCGCCGAACGGACTCCTTTCCCTCCCCTTTGGCGGGTTGGACGAATTTCGTTCCGACGCCCGCCTTGTCGCTTCTTCAATGACAGCGCTGAGACTAGCCGTACTTTGCGCGGGGGATTTCGGAGGATCGCAAAACGGGCTCTGGCCGACCGCGGGCGAGTCCACGATGATGGTCGCGGCTGTTGAGTCCCTGATGGTCGAGCCGGACACGGTGGGCGATGTGACCGCGTCTTCATCCGCCCTTGACGATGCCTTGGTGTTCACCTTGTTCACGCTCCCCACTCGGACAACCATTGCACGGGCCGGTGTGGCCGTGTGGGTGCTGGCGTTGTTCAGAAACGTCGAGCCCACGCTGAAAGTGCTGCCCGTCGGGCTTGGTGGTCGAAGAGCATTGTATTTTTCGTAGTCAACGGCGGGGACAGGCGGTGTTGCGCTGCCGTTTGACGCGTTGGAATGGGCCGACCTCACACTCACCATGGCCGGCTTGGCTCGCATTCCCGTTTGGGCCGGAGCCACAACGACGGCGCTCTTCCCGTAGATGGTGGATGCAACGCTGGATCGCGGGGCGTACGAGGTCCGAGCATACGAAGTACGGTCTGAGTAGGACGAGAGCGCCGAATAGGTAGAATCGCGCAGGTCACCAGGAACGAAAAAGTGTTGATCGTCGATAGTCGCCGGAGTGCCGGCTTGCGATACGCCGATAGGAATTGGTGGGACTGGGGGGACGAGCACGGTGGGGGATGCCGTCGCTCGGTTGGTCACGCCGGGAATGTAAGCAATCTGGATGATGTTGGACGCTCGCGTGAGGACTGTTGAAGCGATCGAGTGGACGGTATGTGTTGAGGCGCGGAAATCCCGTTGTTGAGCAAATTCCTTTTCGGCCTCCAGCCCCTGGTCTTGGGCATCATCCCAAGGTTCTTGATCGATAGGCCGCCTCCTTGTCTTGATGCAGAATCTCCAGACAAGGTACGTGATGATTGAAATAGCGGCAAGGCCTCCAACGACTCCGCCGGCAATCGCGCCGACGTTGTTTCCCGAAGAGCTCGCTTGGGGAGATTCGAGCGCCGAAGCGGGAGCTGGAACGCAGGTTGCCCTGCGACATTCATTGCATCCCGTGGGTTGGACGTACTGACATTGGAACCCTTCCTCACAAGCGGGACATACGAGCTGCTTCGTATTGTCGCAGATAACACACGTTTCCTGCGTATCCTGGCGCTTCCATAGATCGAGCGTCACTATCGCCGTGTTAGAATTCTCCATTCGAAGCTGTATTGGGGCCGGGCCACCTCACAAGACGCGGGATTCCATGTAGCAGTCATGGCTGGCGCAATCCGTCGCGGGGACCGGCGGGGTTAACAATGACGGATGTACTCGGTGAGTGTTGGCCCTTATGCTGATCTGCGAGACGAACAGCACCCAGCCGTGCCGATCAACTGGCCGAATTCGTTATGTGTCTCAGTAAACAAATGCGGGTCCCAGGCCAGTCGGACGGGGAGGAATCGATCGAGTAAGGCGTAGGTAGGCGTTTGATATACCCAAGGGAAGAATGGCTGCTTGTTTCGAAGGGCGACGCAACAATGGCCGGGTGAAGGGGCAAGACGGAGAAAGGGAGAGTCCAAACGCGCGGTGTCAATCAATTCGTGATGACAGAAACGAGCGGCTTTGCGAGGCTAGCTCACAAGGATAGACGGGGATTTCTGCGGATAATGACCATCAACAGAATAAAATCCACCAGGACGACATATGATGATGGTCCTCTCGCAGCAATGCAACTACTTCATGGACAGAGAGGGCCAAGCGTGTCGCTGGTGGCAATTGTTTCGAGGTTCAGGTGAGGCCGACGAGGATTGGGGGTGAGCAGCAATTTTACTGGGGCGCGAGCGGGAAGGCAGAGGGGCCTGGTAGACCAGAATGTTGTTACCTTAGGGATTCAGGGAAAGCCCTGGTCCTTCAGGTCTCGGCTTTCATTTGCGGAAGGGACGCTTTAGGGACCACCGGACCACTCACCAGTCACCACTGAAGACCAACAGAGCCACGCAGGAGAAGAGCCCCACAGCCTTTAGCGAAACAGGATGGAGGGCCAAGGCCTCGTCCGATTCGTTTGCCTGACCGTCCCTGGATTCCCTTCATGGCACGGCAGGTCCAGTTTCCCCGCTCTGGGAATCCGACACTGCAATGTGGGACGGCTCTTGTGAGGCCTGCGTCGGTAACATAGTCACTGCTCGTCCAATATTTTTCAGCGATGACCATCGTCGTTCTGTTCCATATAAGCTTCCATCGTCCGCGCTGCCATGGCAAGAAAGAGGAATCATAATCATGGGAAGAGGAGCGAGGCAAGCCATGCGGTCCCTGGTTCCCTTGCAGGGGCTGAAGAGTGACATGCAGCTCCGACGGTAACGGGGCGTGGCGACTGCAGCTCCGATCTCCAATACGTCCAAACTCCGTATATACCCAGCCCGGAAGTGTGGACAACAAGAACCCTGATTTCCATCGCTTGACGTTAACAAATACATAATTGATCCAGCTCTTGATCTCCTTGTCTGGTTTCCCATCTCGAACCTGATCCTACTTGGAATGGCCCGGATTGTAAACTGCGGTACATAATCATTAACTTGATGAAATTAACAACGCACGATGCCGCCTGTGCTCGCTTGGCACAGCTGATATCATCATGGCCAGCCCCCAACGTCCAGCCCTGCCCCACTGTCGATGTTAGAGCCCGAGAACACGAGGAGCGAAAAGCTTGACCTCTTTTTGGAGACGCTGAGAATATGGAGTTTACACTATACGGATATCAATCGCGGCACTTGCTACCTGTATGTGTCTTCTGCTTTGCATCGGTATTGGGCATGTATGTAGCATAGGGGGTCTCGGGGGGGGTCTACTCGTACGTGCTGGCAAACAGCGTTTCACAACGAGATGCTGACGTGAATTGAGGTTGGGCAATCCTGGTAAGGAACGTTAGGTAAGTTGTAGTCGAATCTATATGAATTACCTACCTAGCCTTAAGGCAGGACCCTTCGTTTCGACATGACGTGAGCATTTTGTGTCGTACGGAGTACGTACACGGTAGTTGAACAAGAATGGATGTTAATGTTCCGGAAACAGGACGTACCAAGTTTGTGGGGTTGATCTGGTCTCCAACTTATCTCGTCCATATGAAGCGGGCTTAGCCTAAAACACCACTGTCGGATCTTCATTGAGGTAAGAGACTAGAGGTAGGTGTGATAAATGTCTTTTGCTATGCTCGTATGAGCCGAACTGCCAATAAGCCACCTGTTTCCAAGGCGTGTCACAAAAACACCAAAGCAATGACGAGGAGGCTGATGGAAGAGCGTGCGCATTAAGGTCTGAACCTTCCAAGAGGAGGGAGAGGAAGGGGGGTTTATACTGCCGCGAACCAGTAAGGCTGGTTGGACCCGTACCAGGAGGGGGGGGGGTCCAGGCAACTGTAGATTCGCCGTCAATTGATAGTTGCCCTAGGTAAACGCCAGGAAAAATCTGATGCGTTGAGCAACCCGTAGAAAAATCCTGAACGTCGGCCCTAGCCAAGCGTTGAAGATCCAGTCAACGTTGAGGTTTCCTAACGTTGGTAATTGTCAACGTTGACGTACCCTCAAGCGTTGGAAAATCCAGACGTTGGGCGGGTCCAACTGTTCATTGATACCTGGGCTACCGGGTATAGGATTGGGCTGGATTCCACGTATGTACCCCAGGGTACGTACACCTCCTTGGTTGCACCCTCCCTCCCAGTCTCTAGGTCTCTAGGTCTCCAGGTCTCCAGGTCTCCAGGTCTCCAGGTCTCCAGGTCTCCAGGTCTCCAGGTCTCCAGGTCTCCAAGTATCTACAGTACAGGCACACGATTACAGTCACCTACCTACGGAGGAGCAGTGGTGAGCGTGGTCGTCGCATTTAGTTGGTAAGGTATCTGTATGCGTAGCCCAGTTAGCAGTCTGGGTGGTGCGGGTAGGAGACTTGGTCTAGGAGACCCGACTTTGCTAATTTGGTGGGTTCTTCCGCGTGGAGCCCAATTCGCTCAATTCCAGGGTCTTTTCGTAGGGTGAATACCAGAATGCAACACGTCTAGCGCAACGTTCTTCCGGTCCCGGGACTAGCGGCGGCGGTAGAGCGAAAACTAGTATCATAGAGGCAATGAAGGCACTGATTGAGAAACCTGCTGAAGATACCGAATTAGTTAAGGGTCTTCGCTAGTAGGATAGGACTGGCGATCTTGGGTGTAAATGCCGTCTAGGAAGCAATGGAAGGTGGTGGTAATGGAAGAATGTGGTGGTATTGTATGGATGGGAGAAGGTTGAAGGTTTAAGTTCAGTGCTCTGCCCGAAGCACAAGAAATACTGAAGTGGGAATAGATGCCTGGGCTAGAGAGTAGGCGGACAATCGATCATAGGAAATGTAGGAATAGCCTCACGCTCGAACTCCCTAACTGTCCATGAGCGCCTAGAGGTCCAAAGGTTGATGCATACCAACGTTGTACCTATCCAGCTGTAAATGTATAGTTTGGTACATCTCTAATGTGTGAACCGGGCCAAACGTTTGGGAAATTTCCAACGCTTGGCGAGGGCGGCTAGCTTCCTATAGTTGGCTCTTTTCCAATGCCTGTATGCGCGAATGTCATTCCTCCCTTACCTAAGAGCGAATTTGGCCGTCAAAATACAGCCAAGAAATTCCCAACCGCTGAGCGACGGTTGCCCAAACCCCCCCCCCTTCTGGTACGGACTTTCCTCCGTTCGTGTACGAGGGTATTCAGGTCGGTAAACAGCAAGAGCAAGAGAGAAGCAACGTACCAATTAGCGTAAAGTTTCCTAGAGGCATGATCGTCTGGTCGTCTTGCTAATGTATCAAGAAGCCGATTCAAGTCAACACCATGCTAACTATATAACTCGACTGAGATTGAAGAGACCTCGGTGTTCCTAGAATGGGACGAGAGCCGCCTATAAACTTGGACTCGCCACCGTTCTGACATTGGAAGAATGAAGAATTTCAGAAAGCGTGTTTGGTTATGAAACGGCTCACAACTGAATTCATTTGCTTCTTGTGTGCCTGCTACCACCGTCATAATGTATTTGGCGAGAACCCGGCCTGTAGAAGGACCTAGACAGCCTGCCTCAGAGGCAAAGTTAGAGAGCACTCAGAGTCCAGCCAGGCTGAACGATCGATCTTACCGTTACTAACTCTCGGTGTTGGCGGTAGTCCTAGACCTTGAAGTCTTACCTCCGTACTTGTTGTATGTACGTGCTGGCAAGAGTGTGGATTCGACCGAGATTCGTTGTCAGCAGCTTAGGTTATGACTTGACCCTCCGTTAGTTGCATTGTCTCCAACGGGTGATCCGGACCCGTCCCTGATTCGGATGACACAAACCGTTCCAAACAAGGCAGACGCGTTGTCCTAGAGTATATCACAGGCGGGGACCATGAACAACAGCCCTGTCCGGGTTTTCCACTCTTGTACCAAACAAGGCCCGGTCCGGAGCCGTCTTGGCGGCCTGGCGGTTTTGCGGGGGGGCCCGATTCACCGGCCACCGGGGGGAATGTGGCCGTAGACCGACCTGGCCCTGGGGAACTGTGATACCGCGGGGCTAACTACTCTACCTTACCTCTCTGACGATTCTATAACGCTGCCCAGGGAGGCTAACACAGCAGACGGATAGCTGCACTGCGATCAGCAAAGGCAAGGTCATGCGTGCCTCCAGTGTACTGTACGGAGTACCTACCTAGGTATTATTACCCAGGTAGGATGCAAGGGATGAAGAGGTTCGGAGCGCTATTGAAAACCCAACGTGTACAAACCAGACAACCCATTTCAACCCAAGATCGGCGACGCAGCCCGTTCCTCGATGGTGTGGTCGTTCCACCATGGCCAACTCGTGAACGCTTGCCTCGTTGTGGAAACCATAGTCCTAAACGGCGATAAACTCCATAGCTAGGAAGTTAGCACCAGCTCAGCCCCATCATGGCACTGCGAACGTAGTTGCTCGTGGGCATAGTAGAACAGAAGAGAGGAAAATGAGGAAAAGTTCTCTCCAAGGCAGCTCCGTCCCAAAGAGCGTTCTTAGCGGACCCTTCTGGTTCTATTTTTAGCTGAGGCCAATGGAACGGAACGCTAGGCTGTCGGCAGTCTCGTAAACGTGGTTACATGGCGAGATGGAGAAATGCAATGCTGAGGCGAAAATGTGTGCTGCGTACACGACAGAGCAGGTTTCCTGTATTCTCGTCTCAGCTTATGGCATGCTCCACAATCAGTTCCCATTTTTACAGCAAGTGCAGCAGCAGAAAGGCAAAACAGATTTTCACTCCCCGATCCTCAAGGGTACCTTAATTCAGAGAAACCTCTGAGATTCGAGATCCAGTAAAAGGTGGCCGTTTGACAGGTGGCGTTGTGACTTCCTCAGCAACCGGCACAAGATTCGGCGAGAGCAGGACCCTGAGGCGGGGGGATTGTTTTCTTCTGCGCTGCACGAGACGAACTCGATGCTCGGCTGCCATGGCGACGGCGGAAAGGCGGTCGGCCGGTGCGTCCGGAGGACCGTACCGTGAGACAAAACAAAGCCACCGACTGCACAATACACACATACTCAATGTGATGATCTGAACATGGAAGAGGATTGGCGAGAGTCTATAGGTCAGCACCCATCGCTGCAGTACACTACATACCAAAGTGCGCATGTTGGCTGTGGTTTGCGTATGTACGAGACACTCCGTGGACACCGCAGATTCATCAATCGGGAGCGCAGCACATGCAACTGAAAGGAGGCAGCAGACACCGCCCGCCGGATCCACCATGGCACCTGTCCACACCACGGCCGGGGCAACCGGACGGAAACAAACGCCTGTCTAAAAGTACCTTAGTGTAGGCAGTGTAGGCTGTCATCTAGACTCAGACACGTCCTGTCAACTCAAACAGTCAGCATGACTTGGTTAGGGCCTGGTTAAAATGGGATAAAGAACCTGCGCTCTGTACACGTATAAGCTCAACATGCCTAAAGCCGCGACAACGGTTCATTACATAGCAAACTTGACGCCGCTGATCTTGACCTGCAGCTGGCAATTGGCAGCATGAAACACTCCTGACAGGAGACGAGTGGAGGAAACGAAAAGCACAGCTTACTTGGCGCTCAGGGGGTTTGGTGCAGGTGGGCTTTGCAATCGATTGCTGGATTGTGAGCAGTTTGGGTGGGCTTGTGATCCGAGCCACTCGCAATCGCGGCCTCCCTGGGCTAGTAGCGGCGGGTGGGGCTCTCGTTCTGCTTTGTATTGATCCCTGGCGCTCAGCCACAAGCCTCCTACCCAACTTCATAATGCAGCCCGGGGCAACTCCTGAGCTTTTGAAACCAAGTTTTTCGAGACCGTTTTTTCTATCTTTCTTTTTTCCCCTAAGCAACGGCATCGTTTGCGAGCCGTTTTGCACCGCGAGCGACTTCCCTGTGTGACTCCTTCCCGCTGGTCTCGAATTGGGTATCAGCAAACCCAAACGAGCAAGGCAACTGACCCGACTATTTCGCGTCCAGTTTATTAACTGCCAAGACCGCTTCTCTTTATTCGACCGACCAACGTCAACAAAAAGGCGTCATAGATCCATCCGTCATCCAACGATTGATCCCGACATTACTAGATATCCAGAGAATCAGTGTCGGATTACTCTTGTCTCCTGGGCATTCTTCTACTCGGGCGATTGCCGTAAACCATGGCATACCACGGCAGGGGGGATGGCTTTGAGGGCCATCCCATGCAGGATTTGAACGCGCACCACGGTCAGGTAAGTTTTGACGCCCGGTTAGAAACCAGTTTCAGTGGATTCTGACACTCAGCTTCCACAGCACGACCAAGATGAGGCAGGAGCCGCGCTTCTCAACCAGAATCAGGTTTACGACCAAGATCGCCTGGGTGCTCACACTCCCCCAGTTCGGCCCGTTTCAGCATACAGCTTGACCGAGTCGTATGCTCCGGGAGCCGGCACAACACGGGCGGGCATCGGCGTCAACCCAACCCCGCCTCCTCTCGGAGGCAACGAATATGCCGGTGCCCCAGGCTACTATCGGCCCGAGTTCGCGGCGGATCCGGCCTATCGGATGTCCTCGGTTGACGCCGACGAGAGTTGGATCCGGCGGCAGAACCCGAACGCCGCCCCGGCTGGCGGTCTAAAGCGCTACGCTACCAGGAAGGTCAAGCTCGTTCAGGGCTCCGTCCTGAGCATCGACTACCCCGTTCCCAGCGCCATCAGAAATGCTGTGCAGCCGCGGTATCGTGACGAGGAAGGCAACAATGAGGAGTTCCTCAAGATGCGATACACGGCAGCTACTTGCGATCCCAACGACTTCACACTCAAAAACGGCTACGACTTACGGCCCCGCATGTATAACAGACATACGGAGTTACTGATTGCCATCACCTACTACAACGAAGACAAGGTTCTGTTGTCGAGAACGTTGCACGGTGTCATGCAGAACATCAGGGATATCGTGAACCTGAAGAAGTCGTCCTTCTGGAATCGGGGCGGCCCGGCCTGGCAAAAGATTGTCGTCTGCCTCGTTTTCGACGGTATTGAAAAGGCGGACAAGAACGTGCTCGACGTGCTAGCCACCATCGGTGTGTACCAGGATGGTGTCGTCAAGAAAGATGTCGACGGAAATGAGACTGTTGCTCACATATTCGAGTACACGACCCAGTTGTCAGTAACGCCAAATCAGCAGCTCATCCGCCCCGTGGACGACAGCCCGCAGACGCTGCCTCCGGTACAATTCATTTTCTGCCTCAAGCAGAAGAACAGCAAGAAGATCAATTCGCATCGCTGGCTGTTCAATGCCTTCGGCCGCATCTTGAACCCCGAGGTGTGCATTTTGCTCGATGCAGGCACGAAGCCCAGTCCCAAGTCGCTGCTCGCCCTCTGGGAAGGTTTTTACAACGACAAGGACCTTGGCGGTGCCTGTGGTGAAATCCACGCAATGTTGGGCAAGGGCGGAAAGAAGTTGCTTAACCCTCTGGTCGCCGTGCAGAATTTCGAGTACAAGATCTCCAACATTCTGGACAAGCCGTTGGAGAGCGCATTCGGGTACGTTAGCGTCTTGCCTGGTGCCTTCTCGGCGTACCGTTTCAGGGCCATTATGGGTCGGCCTCTGGAGCAGTACTTCCACGGCGACCACACCCTGTCCAAAATTCTGGGCAAGAAGGGTATCGAGGGTATGAACATCTTCAAGAAGAACATGTTCTTGGCCGAGGATCGTATTCTCTGCTTTGAACTTGTCGCGAAGGCAGGCCAGAAGTGGCATCTGAGCTACATCAAGGCGGCCAAGGGCGAGACGGATGTGCCCGAAGGCGCCCCCGAGTTTATCAGCCAGCGTCGTCGATGGCTGAACGGTTCATTCGCAGCCAGTTTGTACTCGCTCATGCACTTCGGGCGCATGTACAAGAGCGGTCACAACATCCTGCGGATGTTCTTTTTCCACATCCAACTCATCTACAACGTCCTAAACGTTATCTTCACCTGGTTCTCTCTGGCTTCGTATTGGCTCACAACAAGTGTCATTATGGACCTCGTCGGCACACCGGTGCCCGCCTCCAGCTCGTCATCGGAACATCACGCCTGGCCTTTTGGGGACACGGTAACGCCCTTCTTCAACGCGGTGCTGCAGTATATCTACCTGGCGTTCGTCATCCTGCAGTTTATCTTGGCGTTGGGCAACCGGCCCAAGGGGTCCAAGTACACGTACATCTTCTCGTTCATCGTATTTGCGATCATCCAGACATATGTCATCATCCTCTCAGCGTACCTGGTGGCGCGGGCCTTCGACACGCCTCTAGCCGATCAGATCAATTTCGACTCTGCACAGAACGCGCTCCAATCGCTGTTTGCCGGCGAGGGCGCGGCAGGCGTCATCCTGGTGGCTCTGATTACCATCTATGGTCTCTACTTCCTGGCCTCCTTCTTGTACCTGGACCCATGGCACATGTTCCATTCGTTCCCCTATTACATGCTGCTCATGTCGACGTACATCAACATTCTGATGGTGTACGCCTTCAACAACTGGCACGACGTGTCTTGGGGTACCAAGGGCTCGGACAAGAATGACGCACTGCCATCGGCTGAAGTCCAGAAGGGCGAGAAGGGCGAGGTTGTTGTTGAGGAAATTGAGAAGCCCCAGGAAGACATCGATCAGATGTTTGAGCAGACGGTTAGGAGAGCTCTGGCGCCGTTCAAGGAGGAGGACAAGCCGGAGCCCAAGGATCTCGAGGACTCGTACAAGTCTTTCAGAACCATGCTGGTTGTGTCATGGCTGTTTTCCAACTGTTTGCTGGCAGTTGTTATCACCAGTGACAACTTCAACTCTTTCGGCATCGGGGTAAGCACACATTTTTATACGAAGGACCGAGGATTGTCAGGGATTGCTAATATTTGCTTAGAAAACCGCGACCGCGCGGACTGCCTGGTTCTTCCGATTCCTGCTCTATGCCACCGCCGCCCTCTCGATCGTCCGCTTCATCGGCTTCCTCTGGTTCCTTGGCAGGACCGGCATCATGTGCTGCTTTGCCCGGCGTTAAAGTGAGGCGTCCAGCGGCGGGTGCTGGAGCCAGTGTGAATTGTCAGATACCCTGTATATCGAGTACCGGGCCCTATTTCTCCCTCTATCTGGGCAAACTGGGGACGAGGTTGATTTTGATTTTCTCGCCTTCCAAGCGGAAGAGCGAGCGAGCAAGACAGATCTCACATCATACAGGTGTCCTTCCAGAGTTGCGGATGGTCGTTTTCACTGTTGGGATACTTGTGAGGATAAAATAACGGGGCATTTACCGGAGGCGTTCTCTTCGTTGATTTCGTTTACTTTTGAGCCGTTAGCCACCGCTGTGTTGGGGTATGTGTACGTGTCTATTTGCTTTTGACGGCCTCTTAAAGGCCTCGGGTTAGTACCTTAATGGGATATCCGGTTTACATGAAGTCGTGTGCTTGCCGATATAGCAATGACGTGGTCGCTTTGATTCCCCTGGGAGCGGCCAGATTCTAGACTCGACCCAAGTCCTTTCAAGGAAGTTGGACAGAATCCATAGAGACCTGCACCTTCAAGGCCACAATGCGGAACATGCACAAAGCTTCGAGGTAGTGATTGCACCATGATTGTACAGATAGAATGGATCGAAATTTTGGACTGTCCGGGAACACGGCATTTGAAGGTCCCGATGCTGATAGTCCCGTCGGCCCCACCAAAGCCGGAAGCGGGGGCTTGATTGACGCCTGCCTGCCTGCCCGCCCGGTCCACCTATTGTAATCTGGGGTTTTGGACTTCGAGTCCTCGGGCAACAACCTGAAAGATAACACACCCATCTCAAAACCGCCCACTTCCTCACGTATAAAATTCCCGGCCGCCTGTCCTCCGCCGTCACACAGCAACAGTCCTGCTACGACGCACTTAGTTCTGTCGTACGTCCGTCGCACGCCCTTGAGTTCGACCGATCCCCTTGCCACCATCCTGATCGAGCCGTAAACACTTAGGCACCTGCTCTTCGCCGCAACCCAGGCGCTTTACGCCGACGGCACACTGGTTCAACCGCCGTTCCTGCGAGCGCACGCATAGAACAGGAGCAACAAAGGCCCACCGGCCGAACTACGGGCAAAATGTTGAAGATATGGTCCATGGTATGGCCTCCTTGCAAGGCCCGCCGAGACAGGAATGGGCGGCACATATGAGAGACAGAGTATTCGCTGACAAGCTCGGCAGAAAAAGGAGCAGCAAAAGGCTGAGAATGCGGATAGCGCGGCCACGGGGGGAAAGAAGAAGAAGGTGACGGCGGCGCAATTACGGGTGCAGAAGGGTGAGTGGTTTTCGCATGGCCTCAAGACCTTGTCGACCAAGCAGGGTTCACTGACGGCATGCCTTAAAACTCAGACCTGTCCGAGCTCTCGCTCGGCTCGACGATGAGCACCGAGTTCCCGGACCCGGATAACATTCTCAGCTTTATCCTCTACATCGAGCCGGACGAGGGCATGTACAAAGGCGGGCGCTTCAGCTTCACCTTCAACATCACGCCCAGCTTCCCCCACGAACCGCCCAAGGTGCAGTGCCGCGAGAAGATTTACCATCCCAACATCGACCTCGAGGGAAAAGTGTGCCTGAACATCCTGCGCGAGGACTGGAAGCCCGTGCTCAACCTCAACGCCGTGATTGTCGGCTTGCAGTTTTTGTTCCTCGAGCCCAACGCGAGCGATCCCCTCAACAAGGAGGCCGCCGAGGACCTGCGGAATAACAGAGAGGGCTTTAAGAGGAATGTGAGGCAGGCCATGGCCGGGGGGACTGTGAGGGGCGAGACGTACGAGAGGGTGCTGGCTTAGGACGGTTAAGCTATAAGCTATGGCTGGGGGAGAATAAGAAGAGGCTCGCGTGCTGGGAAGATATACCTTGGACCCGGAGAGTACTGGGCTGTTGGGGGAAGGTGAGGATGATATCTACGGCCATGAACGGGCTAGAGGGAGATATGGCACGACATCGTCATAGATCCAGACACTACGGGGCATTCATGATGACGACCGCAGACGAACCGGGATCACTTGCGTACGGGGGTATATTATATCTCCCCCCCCCCCCCCCCCCCCCCC